>NW_027436381.1:0-19714 GCF_964199755.1 Larus michahellis | reverse complement strand
ATGCCCCCCCCCCGGACCCTGGGTCCCCTTTGGGTCCCCTTTGACCCCCCCTGGTCCCTGGGTCCCCTTGGGGTCCCTTTGCCCCCCCCCCCCCGTGTCCCCTTTGAGTCCCCTTTGCCTCCCCCCCCCCCCCCGGACCTGGGTCCCCTTTGGGTCCCCGTGCCCCCCCCGGACCTATGTCCCCTCCGTCCCCCCCCCGGACCCTGCGTCCCCTTTGGGTCCCCTTTGCCCCCCCCTCCCCCCCGTACCTGGGTCCCCTTTAGGTCCCTGTGTGTCCCCCCCCGGGACCCTGGGTCCCCTTTGGGTCCCCTTTGCCCCCCCCACCACCACCCCCCCCCGACCTGGGTCCCCTTTGGGTCCCTGTGCCCCCCCCCGGGGCCCTGGGTCCCATTTGGGTCCCCTTTGCCCCCCCCGAACCAATGTGTCCTATGCCCCCCCCCGGACCCTGGGTCCCCTTTGGGTCCCCTTTGACCCCCCCTGGTCCCTGGGTCCCCTTGGGGTCCCCTTGCCCCCCCCCCCCGTGTCCCCTTTGAGTCCCCTTTGCCTCCCCCCCCCCCCCCGGACCTGGGTCCCCTTTGGGTCCCCGTGCCCCCCCGGGACCTATGTCCCCTCCGTCCCCCCCCCGGACCCTGCGTCCCCTTTGGGTCCCCTTTGCCCCCCCCTCCCCCCTGTACCTGGGTCCCCTTTAGGTCCCTGTGTGCCCCCCCCCGGACCTGGGTCCCCTTTGTGTCCCCTTTACCCCCCCCCCGGGACCCTGGGTCCCCTTTGGGTCCCCTTTGCCCCCCCACACCCCCGGACCTTGGTCTCCTTTGGGTCTCTTTGCCCCCCCCCGGGGCCCTGGGTCCCACTTGGGTCCCCTTTGCCCCCCCGAACCAATGTGTCCTATGCCCCCCCCCGGACCCTGCGTCCCCTTTGGGTCTCCTTTGCCCCCCCTCCCCCCACGCCCCGGACCTGGGTCCCCTTTGGGTCCCTGTGTGTGTCCCCCCCTGGGTCCCATTTGGGTCCCCTTTGCCCCCCCCCCCCCCCCGCGTCCCCTTTGGGTCCCTGTGTCCCGTGTCCCCCCCCCGGACCTGGGTCCCCTTTGGGTCCCTGTGTGTGTCCCCCCCCGGGACCCTGGGTCCCATTTGGGTCCCCTTTGCCCCCCCACCCCCCCGGACCTTGGTCCCCTTTGTGTCCCCTTTACCCCCCCCCCCGGGACCCTGCGTCCCCTTTGGGTCCCCTTTGCCCCCCCATTCCCCCCCCCCGCGTTCCCTTTGGGTCCCCTTTGGGTCCCCTTTGCCCCCCCCCCCCCCCCGCGTCCCCTTTGGGTCCCTGTGTCCCGTCCCCCCCCCCCCGGAGCTGGGTCCCCTTTTACCCCCCGGGGCCTGGGTGCCCTGCGGGTGCCCGTGCCCCCCCCGGACCCCCCGTGTCCCCCCCCCAGAGGTGCTGTGCCCGGCGCCCCTCTCCTTCCCGCAGGGCTCGCTCTGGCCCCGCCGCCCCGCGCATCGCCCCGGCTCCGCCATCGCCTTCTCCTGCGAGGGGGGGGCGGTGCTGCGGGGGCCCCAGCGCCGCCTCTGCCGCCCCGGGGGGGTCTGGAGCGGCCACAGCCCCGTCTGCGACGACGGCGGTGAGACACCGGGGGGGGGAGATCCCCAAATCGCCCCCAAATCCCCGCGAATCAACCCCAAAATCCGCACAAATCGCCCCAAAATCCGCACAAATCGCCGCCAAATCACCCCAAATACGCACAAATCGCCCCAAAATCTGCACAAATCGCCCCCAAATCACCCCAAATACGCACAAATCGCCCCAAAAGTACACGCAAGTCATCCCAAATCCGCACGAATCACCCCGAAATCCGCACAAATCACCCCAAAATCCGCACAAATCACCCCAAAATCCGCACAAATCGCCCCAAATCACCCCAAATACGCACAAATTGCCCCAAAAGTACACACAAATCGCCCCAAAATCCACACAAATCACCCGAAAATCCACACAAATCACCCCAAAATCCGCACAAATCGCCCCCAAATCACCCCAAATACACACAAATCACCCCAAAATCCGCACAAATCGCCCCCAAATCACCCCAAATACGCACAAATCGCCCCAAAAGTACACGCAAGTCATCCCAAATCCACACGAATCACCCCGAAATCCGCACAAATCACCCCAAAATCCGCACAAATCACCCCAAAATCCGCACAAATCGCCCCCAAATCACCCCAAATACGCACAAATTGCCCCAAAAGTACACACAAATCGCCCCAAAATCCACACAAATCACCCGAAAATCCACACAAATCACCCCAAAATCCGCACAAATCGCCCCCAAATCACCCCAAATACGCACAAATCGCCCCAAAAGTACACGCAAGTCATCCCGAATCCACATGAATCACCCCAAAATCCGCACAAATCACCCGAAAATCCACACAAATCGCCCCAAATCACCCCAAATATGCACAAATCACCCCAAAATCTGTACAAATCGCCCCCAAATCACCCCAAATACGCACAAATTGCCCCAAAAGTACACGCAAGTCATCCCGAATCCACACGAATCACCCCAAAATCCGCACAAATCACCCCAAAATCTAAACAAATTGCCCCAAATCCACACGAATCACCCCGAAATCCGCACGAATCACCCCAAATATGCACAAATCGCCCCAAAAGTACACGCAAATCATCCCGAATCTACAGGAATCACCCCAAAATCCACAGGAATCACCCCCAAATCCACACAAGTCACCCCAAAATACACCACAATCTGCACAAATCGTCACAAAACACCCCAAAATCTGCACAGATTGCCACAAATCACCCCCAAATCATGCCAAATACGCACAAATCGCCCCAAAAGTACACACAAATCATCCCAAATCCACACGAATCACCCCCAAATCCGCACAAATCACCCCAAAATACACCAAAATCTGCACAAATCACCACAAATCCCCCCAAATCCACACAAATCACCCCCAAATCTGCACAAATCACCCCAAATACGCACAAATCGCCCCAAAAGTACACGCAAATCATCCCGAATCCACATGAATCACCCCCAAATCCGCACAAATCACCCGGAAATCCACACAAATCGCCCCAAATCACCCCAAAATCCACACGAATCACCCCCAAATCCGCACAAGTCACCTCGAAATACACCAAAATCTGCACAAATCGCCACAAAACACCCCAAAATCTGCACAAATCGCCACAAATCACCCCCAAATCATGCCAAATACGCACAAATCGCCCCAAAAGTACGCACAAATCATCCCAAATCCACACAAATCACCCAAAAATCTGCACAAATCACCCCCAAATCACCCCAAATATGCACAAATCGCCCTAAAATACACCAAAATCTGCACAAATCGCCACAAACCACCCCCAAATCACCCCAAATACGCACAAATCGCCCCCAAAATACACACAAATCACCCCAAAATCCACACGAATCACCCCCAAATCTGCACAAATCACCCCAAATCACCCCAAAAATGCACAAATCGCCCCAAAATCCACACAAATCACCCCAAATATGCACAAATCGCCCCAAAAGTACACACAAATCACCCCGAAATCCACATGAATCACCCCAAAATCCACACAAATCACCCGAAAATCCACACAAATCGCCCCAAATCATCCTGAAATCCACACGAATCACCCCAAAATCCGCACAAGTCACCTCGAAATACACCAAAATCTGCACAAATTGCCAGAAAACACCCCAAAATCTTCACAAATCAAGCCGAATCACCCCCAAATCTGCACAAGTCACCCTAAAATACATCAAAATGTGCACAAATTGCCACAAACCACCCCCAAATCACCCCAAATACGCACAAATCGCTCCCAAAATAGGCACGAATCACCCCAAAATCCACACAAATCGCCCCAAATCACCCCGAAATCCACAGGAATCACCCCCAAATCCGCACAAGTCACCCCGAAATACACCAAAATCTGCACAAATCGCCACAAAACACCCCCAAATCACCCCAAATACACACAAATTGTCCCCAAAATACACACGAATCACCCCCAAATCCACACGAATCACCCCAAATCCCGCACAAATCGCCCCAAATCACCCCGAAATCCACACGAATCCCCCCAAATCCGCGCGAATCCTCCCAAATCCGCATGAATCCCCCCCAAATCCGCAGGAATCCCCCCAAATCCGCGCAAATCCCCCCAAATCCGCATGAATCCCCCCAAATCCGCAGGAATCCACCCAAATCCACACGAATCCCCCCCAAATCCGCAGGAATCCCCCCAAATCCGCACCAATCACCCCAAAATCCGCACGAATCCCCCCCAAATCCGCCTGAATCGCCCCAAATCTGCCCCAAACGCCCCAAAATCCCCCCGAAATCCACAAGAATCCCCCCAAATCTGCACAAATCACCCCCAAATCCACACGAATCGCCCCAAATCACCCCGAAATCCACAAGAATCCCCCCAAATCCGCACTAATCCCCCCAAATCTGCGGGAATCGCCCCCCAAATCCGCACGAATCCCCCCAAATCCGCACGAATCGCCCCCAAAATCCGCACGAATCCCCCCAAATCCGCACGAATCGCCCCCCAAATCCGCGCGAATCCCCCCAAATCCGCATGAATCCCCCCAAATCTGCCCAAATCGCCCCAAATCCGCATGAATCCCCCCAAATCCGCACGAATCGCCCCCCAAATCCGCGCGAATCCCCCCAAATCCGCACGAATCCCCCCAAATCCGCCCGAATCGCCCCAAATCCACATGAATCCCCCCAAATCCGCACGAATCCCCCCAAAATCCGCGTGAATCCCCCCAAAATCCGCACGAATCCCCCCAAATCCGCACGAATCCCCCCAAATCCGCCCGAATCACCCCAAATCCACATGAATCCCCCCAAATCCGCACCAATCCCCCCAAATCCGCACCAATCACCCCAAAATCCGCATGAATCCCCCCCAAATCCGCCCGAATTGCCCCAAACGCCCCAAAATCCCCCCGAAATCCACAAGAATCCCCCCAAATCCGCACAAATCACCCCCAAATCCGCACGAATCGCCCCAAATCACCCCGAAATCCACAAGAATCCCCCCAAATCCGCACGAATCCCCCCAAAATCCGCGTGAAACCCCCCAAAATCCACACGAATCCCCCCAAATCCGCCCGAATCGCCCCAAATCCACACGAATCCCCCCAAATCCGCACGAATCGCCCCCCAAATCTGCGCGAATCCCCCCAAAATCCGCGCGAATCCCCCCAAATCCGCCCGAATCCCCCCCAAAATCCGCGCGAATCCCCCCAAATCCGCCCGAATCGCCCCAAATCCGCCCCAAACACCCCGAAATCCCCCCGAAATCCCCCCGAATCGATCAAATTCCTCCCCCCCCCCCGGATCCCTCCGAGATTCTCCCCAAATCCCCCCAAAATCCCCCCAAATCCCCCCGAAATCCCGAAATACCCCCCCCGTCCTCCCCCCCCCCCGGTCCCCGCTCCCCCCGTTGGGGGTGTTGCCGGGGGGGGGGGGGATGTCCCCGATGTTCCCCCCCCCCCCATTGACACACCCCCCCCCCCCGCAGAGGGTGACTGTCCCCCCGCCCCCGCCCCCGCCGGGGGGGTGACGACGGGGGGGGGCCGGCGGCGGGGGGCGGTGGTGCGCGTGCGCTGCGGGGCGGGGCTGACGCTGGTCGGCCCCGCCCACCGCCGTTGCCTGGAGACGGGACGCTGGTCCGGCCCCGAGCCCTCCTGCCGCCGTGAGTCACGTGGCACGGGCGCGGCCACGCCCCCTCCCCGCCCTCGGGCTCGTAACCCCCGCCCCCCCGACTGGCCACGCCCCCTCTCCCGCCTGGACACGCCCCCTTCGAGCCCTCGGGGCTCCCCCGGGTCCTACAGGGACCCCTCGCACACCCCACACACACACACCCCCCTCCCCCCGCAGGGTCCCTGTGCCCCCCAGCCCCCTGGGGTCCCCGTGTCCCCCCCCGATGTCCCCCCCGATGTCCCCAAAGTCCCCCCTGGTGCCCCATGTGTCCCCCCCGATGTCCCCACATGCCCCCCCCGTGCCCCCGACGTCCCCCCTGATGTCCCCATGTCCCCCCCAATGTCCCTCCATGTCCCCCGATGTCCCCATGTGCCCCCCCCGATGTCCCCACATGTCCCCCCCGTGCCCCCGACATCCCCCCGTGTCCCCATGTCCCCCCCAATGTCCCCATGTGTCCCCCAATGTCCCAAATGTCCCACCGATGTCCCCAATGTCCCCCCCAATGTCCCCGTGTCCCCCAATGTCCCCATGTCCCCCCCCGATGTCCCCACATGCCCCCCCCGTGCCCCCGACGTCCCCCCCAATGTCCCCATGTGCCCCCCCAATGTCCCCATGTGCCCCCCCGATGTCCCCATGTCCCCCCCGATGTCCCCATGTCCCCCCCCAATGTCCCCACGTGTCCCCCCCGTGCCCCCGACATCCCCCCCGTGTCCCCATGTCCCCCCCCAATGTCCCCACATGCCCCCCCATGCCCCCGACATCCCCCCCGTGTCCCCATGTCCCCCCCCAATGTCCCCATGTGTCCCCCCCGTGCCCCCGACGTCCCCCCTGATGCCCCCGTGTCCCCCCCGATGTCCCCGTATCCCCCCCGACGTCCCCCCCGATGTCCCCACGTGTGTGTCCCCCCCCTCCCCCCAAGCCGTGTCCCCACGTCCCCTGTCCCTCGTGTCCGTCCCCCCCCCCCCCCCGCAGACCCTTACGCCTACGACCCCCCCGAGGACGTCAGCGCGGGTTTCGGGGCGTCCCTCACCTCCGTCCTGCAGCTGGCGGGCGCCGGGCCCCACAACGGTGGGTCTGGGGCAGGGTGTGGGGCAGGGTGTGGGGTGGGGTGGGGTGGGGGGGACACACACCTATGGGGGGGGTGACACTTTTGGGGGTGTCCCCAGAGTCGTCCCTGGGCCGGCGCATCGTGCTGAGCCCCGAGGGCTCCCTCCACGTCTACCTGCTCCTGGACGCCTCCGGCAGCGTCCGCTCCGAGAACTTCCTCCTCTTCCAGGAGTGCGCGGCCACCATCGTGGACAGGGTGGGACACGGCGGGGGGGGGACACAGGGGGACACAGGGGGAGGAAGGGGCTGGGAGCGGCGGGGGGAGCGCGGGGGGATGAGGTGGGATGAGGTGGGATGGATCCTGGTGGGACCATGGTGGGATGGATCCTGGTGGGATGGATCCTGGTGGGACCATGGTGGCATGGATCATGGTGGGATGAGGTGGGATGGATCCTGGTGGGATGAGGTGGGACGGATCATGGTGGGATGGATCCTGGTGGGACCATGGTGGGATGGATCCTGGTGGGATGAGGTGGGATGCATCCTGGTGGGACCATGGTGGGATGAGGTGGGGTGGATCCTGGTGGGATCATGGTGAGATGGATCCTGGTGGGACCATGGTGGGATGGATCCTGGTGGGATGAGGTGGGATGCATCCTGGTGGGACCATGGTGGGATGAGGTGGGGTGGATCCTGGTGGGATGGGTCCTGGTGGGACCGTGGTGGGATGGATCATGGTGGGATGGATCCTGGTGGGACCATGGTGGGATGGATCATGGTGGGATGGATCCTGGTGGGACCATGGTGAGATGGATCCTGGTGGGACCATGGTGGGATGGATCATGGTGGGATGGATCCTGGTGGGACCACGGTGGGATCATGGTGGGATGAGGTGGGATGGATCATGGCGGGACCACGGTGGCATGGATCATGGTGGGGTGGATCCTGGTGGGATGGATCCTGGTGGGACCATGGTGGGATGGATCCTGGTGGGATGAGGTGGGATGGATCCTGGTGGGATCATGGTGAGATGGATCCTGGTGGGACCATGGTGGGATCATGGTGGGATGAGGTGGGATGGATCCTGGTGGGACCACGGTGGGATGGATCATGGTGGGATGGATCATGGTGGGATGGATCCTGGTGGGACCATGGTGGGATGAGGTGGGGTGGATCCCGGTGGGATGGATCCTGGTGGGATGAGGTGGGATGGATCCTGGTGGGACCATGGTGAGATGGATCCTGGTGGGACCATGGTGGGATGGATCCTGGTGGGATGGATCCTGGTGGGACCATGGTGGGATGGATCCTGGTGGGATGGATCCTGGTGGGACCATGGTGGGATGGATCCTGGTGGGATCATGGTGGGACCGTGGTGGGATGGATCATGGTGGGATGAAGTGGGATGGATCATGGTGGGACCACAGAGGAACCAGCTGGGACCTCAGTAGGACAATGGGGACACCGGGATGGGACCATGGGTGGGACTGTGGTGGGACCATGGGGGAACTGGCTGGGACCTCAGTAGGACCATGGGGACACTGTGATGGGACCATGGGTGGGACCATGGGTGGGATCGTGGTGGGACCATGGAAGAACCGGCTGGGACCTCAGTAGGACAACGGGGCCACCATGGTGGGACCATGGGTGGGATCATGGTGGGACCATGGGTGGGATTATTGTGGGACCATGGTGGGACCACGGGTGGGATTGTGGTGGGATCATGGGTGGGATCATGGTGGGACCATGGAGGAACCAGCTGGGACCACGGGGCCACCGTGGTGGGACCATGGGTGGGATCGTGGTGGGACCACGGAGGAACCAACTGGGACCATGGGGCCACCGTGGTGGGACCATGGGTGGGATCGTGGTGGGATCATGGAGGAACCAACTGGGACCTCAGTAGGACAATGGGGGCACCATGGTGGCACCATGGGTGGGATCATGGTGGGACCATGGAGGAACCAACTGGGACCATGGGGCCACCGTGGTGGGACCATGGGTGGGATCGTGGTGGGATCATGGAGGAAGCGGCTGGGACCTCAGTAGGACAATGGGGGCACCATGGTGGGACCATGGGTGGGATCGTGGTGGGATCATGGGTGGGATCGTGGTGGGATCATGGAGGAAGCGGCTGGGACCTCAGTAGGACAATGGGGGCACCATGGTGGGACCATGGGTGGGATCGTGGTGGGACCATGGGTGAGGTCATGGTGGGACCATGGAGGAACCAACTGGGACCACGGGGCCACCGTGGTGGGACCATGGGTGGGATCATGGTGGGACCATGGAGGAACCAACTGGGACCACGGGGCCACCGTGGTGGGACCATGGGTGGGATCATGGTGGGACCACGGAGGAACCAACTGGGACCATGGGGCCACCGTGGTGGGACCATGGGTGGGATCGTGGTGGGACCATGGGTGGGATCACGGTGGGACCCCGGCAGGACGCCGGGGGGGGGGGGGGAGGGCCGTGGCGGGCCCTGACCCCTCTCCCCGCCACAGCTGAGCAGCTTCGAGGTGGCCGTCAGCTTCGCCGTCGTCTCCTTCGCCAGCCGCCCCCGCGTCATCGTCTCCACGGCCGAGGACGAGGCGGCCGACGCCGACGAGGTTCTGCGCCGCCTGTGCAACGTCACCTTCCACGGTGCGGGGAGGGAGCGGCCGGGGGGGGGGGGGAAGGGGGGACGCCCCCTCGTGACGCCGCCGTGACGGGGTCTCCCTCTCCCCGTAGACCACGGCGACGCCACGGGCACCAACGTGCGGGAGGCGCTGATGGAGGTCTACCACATGCTCCTCTTCCAGAAGGCCCGGGCCCAACGCTTGGGCGACCCCCGGGCTTGGCGCGACGTCCGCCACGTCGTCATCCTGCTGACGGACGGTGACGCCGGGGCCGGGGGTGGGGGGGACGGGGGACGGTGGGGGACACCCCGGGGGGGTGACGTCTCCTTCCATCCTTCCATCCTTCTCGTTGGCCCACAGGCAGGTTCAACGTTGGGGGTCACCCCCGGACGGCGGTGGCCAAGATTGAGGACGTGCTGGAGATCGAAGCGGACCGGGAGGAATATCTGGGTGGGTGCCATCGAGGGGGGGGACGGGGACCTCCGGATGGGGGGGGGGGACGGGGGGGGGCTTTGGGGACCTCCAGGGTCCCCGTCAAGGGTGGGTCTGGGGACCTCAAAGGTGGTTTGAGGGACCTCAGTGGTGGTTTGGGGACCCCAAGGGTGGCTCTGGGGACCTCAAAGGTGGTTTGAGGGACCTCCAGGGTGGCTCTGGGGACCTCCAGGGGGGACTTTGGGGACTTCAAAGGTGGCTCTTGGGACCTCAAGGATGGTTTGAGGGACCTCAGTCGTGGTTTGGGGACCTCGAGGGTGGTTTGGGGACATCGAGGGTGGGTTTGGGGACCTCAACAGTGGGTCTGGGGACCTCAAAGGTGGTTTGAGGGACCTCGAGGGTGGTTTGGGGACACCAAGGGTGGTTCTGGGGACCTCGATGGTGGCTCTGGGGACCTCCAGGGTGGCTTTGGGGACCTCCAGGGTGGCTCTTGGGACCTCAAAGATGGTTTGAGGGACCTCAGTGGTGGTTTGGGGACCTTGAGGGTGGTTTGGGGACACTGAGGGTGGCTCTGGGGACCTTGAAGGTGGCTCTGGGGACCTCCAGGGTGGGTTTGGGGACCTCCAGGGGGGACTTTGGGGACTTCAAAGGTGGCTCTTGGGACCTCAAAGATGGTTTGAGGGACCTCAGTGGTGGTTTGGGGACCTCAAGGGTGGCTCTTGGGACCTCAAAGGTGGTTTGAGGGACCTCCAGGGTGGGTTTGGGGACCACCAGGGGGGACTTTGGGGACTTCAAAGGTGGCTCTTGGGACCTCAAAGATGGTTTGAGGGACCTCGGTGGTCTGGGGACCTCAGTGGTGGTTTGGGGACATCGAGGGTGGGTTTGGGGACCTCGATGGTGGCTCTGGGGACCTCCAGCGTGGTTTTGGGGTCTTCGAGGGTGGCTCTGGGGGCCTCAAAGGTGGTTTGAGGGACCTCAGTGGTGGTTTGGGGACCTCAAGGGTGGCTCTGGGGACCTCGAAGGTGGTTTGAGGGACCTCCAGGGTGGGTTTGGGGACCTCCAGGGGGGACTTTGGGGACTTCAAAGGTGGCTCTTGGGACCTCGAAGGTGGTTTGAGGGACCTCAGTGGTGGTTTGGGGACCCCGATGGTGGGTTTGGGGACCTCCAGGGTGGGTTTGGGGACCTCGGGGGTGGCTCTTGGGACCTCAAAGGTGGTTTGAGGGACCTCAGTGGTGGTTTGGGGACCTCGAGGGTGGTTCTGGGGACCTCGAAGGTGGTTTGAGGGACCTCCAGGGTGGGTTTGGGGACCTCCAGGGGGGACTTTGGGGACTTCAAAGGTGGCTCTTGGGACCTCGAAGGTGGTTTGAGGGACCTCAGTGGTGGTTTGGGGACATCGAGGGTGGGTTTGGGGACCTCGATGGTGGCTCTGGGGACCTCAAAGGTGGTTTGAGGGACCTCCAGGGTGGCTTTGGGGACCTCAAGGGTGGTTCTGGGGACCTCGATGGTGGCTCTGGGGACCTCGAAAGTGGTTTGAGGGACCTCAGTGGTGGTTTGGGGACACTGAGGGTGGCTCTGGGGACCTCCAGGGTGGCTCTGGGGACCTCCAGGGGGGACTTTGGGGACTTCAAAGGTGGCTCTTGGGACCTCAAAGATGGTTTGAGGGACCTCAGTGGTGGTTTGGGGACACCAGGGGTGGCTTTGGGGCCCTCGGGGGTGGTTTTGGGGTCCTCGGGGGGGGGGGGGGGGGTGGGAGGGGTGGGATTTGGGGCCCCCCCACCCCCCCGGGTCCCCCCGCGCGGTTCCCCCCGGTGTCATCGTCCCCCCCCACCCCCCCACCCCCCCGAGGTGTCCTTGGCCCCAGTTGTCCCCGTCCCTGTTTGCTCTTGCGCCACTTCGGGGGGTGGCCCCACGGCGGGGGACGGTGGCCCCACGGCGGGGGGGGGGGGAGGGGGGTGGCCCCCCGGTCACCGACCCCTCCCTGGCCCCGGGGCCGGACCTTTGTCCTGTCCCCGGCCCCACGGGGGACGGCTCCGGGCACCCTGAGCCACCTCCTGGGGCACCCAACCCCCGGCGGGTGCCCCCAACCCCCTTCTAGGTGCCCCAAGCCCCATTTTGGGTGCCCCAAAGCCCCCTCAGATGCCCCCAGGCCGCTTCTAGTTGCCCCCAACCCCATTTGAGGTGCCCCCAATCCTGTTCTAGGTGCCCCAAAGCCCCATTGAGGTGCCCCAAAGCCCCCTCAGATGCCCCCCGGCCCCTCCTAGTTGCCCCCAACCCCATTTGAGGTGCCCCCAACCCTGTTCTAGGTGCCCCAAAGCCCCCTCAGATGCCCCCCGGCCCCTCCTAGTTGCCCCCAACCCCATCTGAGGTGCCCCAACCCCGTTCTAGGTGCCCCAAGCCCCATTGAGGTGCCCCAAAGCCCCCTCAGATGCCCCCCGGCCCCTCCTAGTTGCCCCCAACCCCATCTGAGGTGCCCCCAACCCTGTTTTAGGTGCCCCAAAGCCCCCTCAGATGCCCCCAGGCCGCTTCTAGTTGCCCCCAACCCCATTTGAGGTGCCCCCAACCCTGTTCTAGGTGCCCCAAAGCCCCATCGAGGTGCCCCAAAGCCCCCTCAGATGCCCCCAGGCCCCTCCTAGTTGCCCCCAACCCCATTTGAGGTGCCCCAACTCCTGTTCTAGGTGCCCCAAAGCCCCATCGAGGTGCCCCAAAGCCCCCTCAGATGCCCCCAGGCCCCTCCTAGTTGCCCCCAACCCCATTCTTGGTGCCCCCAACCCCGTTCTAGGTGCCCCAAGCCCCATCGAGGTGCCCCAAAGCCCCCTCAGATGCCCCCAGGCCCCTCCTAGTTGCCCCCAACCCCATTCTTGGTGCCCCAAGCACCATCGAGATGCCCCAAAGCCCCCTCAGATGCCCCCCGGCCCCTCCTAGTTGCCCCAAACCCCATTTGAGGTGCCCCCAACCCCCGTTCTAGGTGCCCCAAGCCCCATCGAGGTGCCCCAAAGCCCCCTCAGATGCCCCCGAGCCCCTTCTAGTTGCCCCCAACCCCATCTGAGGTGCCCCCAACCCCATTTGAGGTGCCCCAAACCCTGTTCTAGGTGCCCCAAGCCCCATCGAGGTGCCCCAAAGCCCCCTCAGATGCCCCCCGGCCCCTCCTAGTTGCCCCCAACCCCATTCTTGGTGCCCCCAACCCCGTTCTAGGTGCCCCAAGCCCCATCGAGGTGCCCCAAAGCCCCCTCAGATGCCCCCAGGCCCCTCCTAGTTGCCCCCAACCCCATTCTTGGTGCCCCAAGCACCATCGAGATGCCCCAAAGCCCCCTCAGATGCCCCCCGGCCCCTCCTAGTTGCCCCAAACCCCATTTGAGGTGCCCCAACCCCCGTTCTAGGTGCCCCAACCCCGTTCTAGGTGCCCCAAAGCCCCATCGAGGTGCCCCAGAGCCCCCTCAGATGCCCCCAAGCCCCTTCTAGTTGCCCCCAACCCCATTTGAGATGCCCCAACCCCTGTTCTAGGTGCCCCAACCCCATTCTAGGTGCCCCAAGCCCCCTCAGATGCCCCCAGGCCCCTCCTAGTTGCCCCCAACCCCATCTGAGGTGCCCCCAACCCCTGTTCTAGGTGCCCCAAGCCCTGTTCTAGGTGCCCCAAGCCCCCTTTTGGGTGCCCCAAAGCCCCCTCAGATGCCCCCCGGCCCCTCCTAGTTGCCCCAAACCCCATTTGAGGTGCCCCCAACCCTGTTCTAGGTGCCCCAAAGCCCCCTCAGATGCCCCCGAGCCCCTTCTAGTTGCCCCCAACCCCATTTGAGGTGCCCCCAACCCCGTTCTAGGTGCCCCAAGCCCCATCGAGATGCCCCAAAGCCCCCTCAGATGCCCCCCGGCCCCTCCTAGTTGCCCCAAACCCCATTTGAGGTGCCCCAACCCCCGTTCTAGGTGCCCCAACCCTGTTTTAGGTGCCCCGAACCCCGTTCTAGGTGCCCCAAAGTCCCCTCAGATGCCCCCGAGCCCCTTCTAGTTGCCCCCAACCCCCTTCTAGGTGCCCCAAAGCCCCCTCAGATGCCCCCAGGCCGCTTCTAGTTGCCCCCAACCCCATTTGTGGTGCCCCCAACCCTGTTCTAGGTGCCCCAAACCCGTTCTAGGTGCCCCAAGCCCCATCGAGGTGCCCCAGAGCCCCCTCAGATACCCCCGAGCCCCTTCTAGTTGCCCCCAACCCCCTTCTAGGTGCCCCAAAGCCCCCTCAGATGCCCCCAGGCCGCTTCTAGTTGCCCCCAACCCCATTTGAGGTGCCCCCAACCCTGTTCTAGGTGCCCCAAACCCGTTCTAGGTGCCCCAAGCCCCATTGAGGTGCCCCAAAGCCCCCTCAGATGCCCCCAGGCCCCTCCTAGTTGCCCCCAACCCCATCTGAGGTGCCCCCAACCCCGTTCTAGGTGCCCCAAGCCCCATTGAGGTGCCCCAAAGCCCCCTCAGATGCCCCCCGGCCCCTCCTAGTTGCCCCCAACCCCATCTGAGGTGCCCCAACCCCCGTTCTAGGTGCCCCAACCCTGTTTTAGGTGCCCCGAACCCCGTTCTAGGTGCCCCAAAGTCCCCTCAGATGCCCCCGAGCCCCTTCTAGTTGCCCCAAACCCCCTTCTAGGTGCCCCAAAGCCCCCTCAGATGCCCCCAGGCCGCTTCTAGTTGCCCCCAACCCCATTTGAGGTGCCCCCAATCCTGTTCTAGGTGCCCCAAGCCCCATTGAGGTGCCCCAAAGCCCCCTCAGATGCCCCCGAGCCCCTCCTAGTTGCCCCCAACCCCATCTGAGGTGCCCCAACCCCTGGTCTAGGTGCCCCAAGCCCCATTGAGGTGCCCCAAAGCCCCCTCAGATGCCCCCAGGCCCCTCCTAGTTGCCCCCAACCCCATTTGAGGTGCCCCCAATCCCGTTCTAGGTGCCCCAACCCCTGTTCTAGGTGCCCCAAAGCCCCCTCAGATGCCCCTGAGCCCCTTCTAGTTGCCCCCAACCCCATTTGAGGTGCCCCCAACCCTGTTCTAGGTGCCCCAACCCCGTTCTAGGTGCCCCAAAGCCCCATCGAGGTGCCCCAAAGCCCCCTCAGATACCCCCGAGCCCCTCCTAGTTGCCCCCAACCCTGTTCTAGGTGCCCCCAGCCCCATTTTTGACCCCCCCAAACTCTGTTCTAGGTGCCCCAAAGCCCACCCAGGTGCCCCAAAGCCCCCCCAGACACCCCCCCGAGCCCCTTTGAGGTGCCCCAAAGCCCCCTCAGATACCCCCGAGCCCCTCCTAGTTGCCCCCAACCCTGTTCTAGGTGCCCCCAGACCTATTTTTCACGCCCCCAACCCCATTTTTGACACCCCCAAGCCCTGTTCTAGATGCCCCAAACCCCGTTCTAGTTGCCCCAAGCCCCATCGAGGTGCCCCAGAGCCTCCTCAGATACCCCCGAGCCCCTCCTAGTTGCCCCCAACCCTGTTCTAGGTGCCCCCAACCCCATTTTTGACCCCCCCAACCTCTGTTCTAGGTGCCCCAATCCTGTTCTAGGTGCCCCAAAGCCCCCTCAGATACCCCCGAGCCCCTTCTAAGTGCCCCAAACGCCATTTTTGATGCCCCCAGCCCCATTTTTGATGCCCCCAACCTCTGTTCTAGGTGCCCCAAGCCCTGTTCTAGATACCCCAAACCCCGTTCTAGTTGCCCCAAGCCCCATCGAGGTGCCCCAGAGCCTCCTCAGATACCCCCGAGCCCCTCCTAATTGCCCCCAACCCAGTTCTAGGTGCCCCCAGCCCCATTTTTGACCCCCCCAAACTCTGCTCTAGGTGCCCCAAAGCCCACCCAGGTGCCCCAAAGCCCCCTCAGATACCCCCGAGCCCCTTTGAGGTGCCCCAGAGCCCCCTCAGATACCCCCGAGCCCCTCCTAGTTGCCCCCAACCCAGTTCTAGGTGCCCCCAACCCCATTTTTGACCCCCCCAAGCTCTGTTCTAGGTGCCCCAAAGCCCACCCAGGTGCCCCAAAGCCCCCCCAGACACCCCCCCGAGCCCCTCTGAGGTGCCCCCGACCCCATTTTTCGACACCCCGAGCCCGGTTCCGGCTGCCCCCAGGCCCCCCCCTTCTCCCCCCCCCACCCCCAGCGTTGTTGTGTGTGTGTGTGTGTGTGTCTCATGGTGTGTCGTTGTGTGTGTGTGTGTCCCCCCATGTCCCCCCCCCCCCAGACATCTACGCCTTCGGGGTGGGGACGCTGGAGGTGGACATGGCGGAGCTGGTGGCGGTGGCCTCGCAGCGGCGGGACGAGCCCCACGCCTTCAAGCTGGCGGACGGGGGGGCCCTGCGGCAAGCGTTGGAGGGGGCCCTGGTAGCCACCGGCCTGGGGGACCTCTGCGGGGTCATCGTCCCCGCCGGAGCCTCCCGGCCCCCCTGGCACGTCGTCCTCAGGGTGAGACACCCCCCCCCCCCCCCCCATCCCCCCCCCCAACCCCGGGGACACCCAGGGGTCGGGGGGGGGGGTCCCATGTGCCACAGGGGACCCAGGTGTCCGAGCCGGGGGGGGGGGGGGGGGGGGGGGGTGTCCCATGGCCCATTGGGGGACCCAGACCCTCCCCTTGCACCCCCAACCCCCCCCTCCAAGGGGTCCCAGGGGGCTGGGGGGGGGTCCCGCGCCCCCAACTCCCCCCTCAAGGGGACCCAGGTGTCTGGGGGGGGGTCCTGCACCCCCACCCCCCCCCCAACCCCCCCCTCAAGGGGTCCCAGGTGGCCGGGGGGGATCCCACACCCCCAACCCCCCCCCCCCCAAGGGGACCCAGGTGGCCGGGGGGGATCCCACACCCCCAAACACCCCCCCTAAAAGGGGACCCAGGTGTCTGGGGGGGGGTCCCACACCCCGAGCCCCCCCCCAAAAGGGGACCCAGGTGTCTGGGGGGGGGTCCCACACCCCGAACCCCCCCCTCAAGGGGTCGCAGGTGTCTGGGGGGGGGTCCAGCACCCCCAAACCCCCCCCTCAAGGGGTCCCAGGTGACGGAGGGGGGGTCCCACATCCCCAACCCCCCCCCAAACCCCCCCTCAAAGGAGACCCAGGTGTCCGAGGGGGGGTCCCACACCCCCAACCCCCCCCTCAATGGGACCCAGGTGTCTGGGGGGGTCCAACACCCCCAACCCCCCCCCCAAAGGGGTCCCAGGTGTCCGGGGGGGGGTCCCACACCCCCAACCCCCCCCAAAAGGGGACCCAGGTGTCTGGGGGGGGGTCCCACACCCCGAACCCCCCCCTCAAGGGGTCCCAGGTGACGGAGGGGGGGTCCCACACCCCCAACCCCCCCCCAAACCCCCCCTCAAAGGAGACCCAGGTGTCCGAGGGGGGGTCCCACACCCCCAACCCCCCCCTCAATGGGACCCAGGTGGCCGGGGGGGGGGTCCCACACCCCCAACCCCCCCCCAATCCCCCCCTCAAGGGGACCCAGGTGTCCGGGGGGGGTCCCACACCCCCAACCCCCCCCAACCCCCCCCTCAAGGGGTCCCAGGTGGCCGGGGGGGGTCCCACACCCCCAACCCCCCCCTCAATGGGACCCAGGTGTCTGGGGGGGGTCCAGCACCCCCAAACCCCCCCCTCAAGGGGTCCCAGGTGTCCGAGGGGGGGTCCCACAGCCCCAACGACCCCCCTCAAGGGGGTCCCAGGTGTCCGGGGGGGGGTCCCCCACCCCAACCCCCCTCCCAAAGGGGACCCAGGTGTCTGGGGGGGGTCCCACACCCCCAACCCCCCCCAAAAGGTGACCCAGGTGTCTGGGGGGGTCCAGCACTCCCAAACCCCCCCCTCAAGGGGGTCCAGGTGGGGTCCAGGTGTCCGGGGGGGGGGTCCCACACCCCCAAACAACCCCCCCTAAAAGGGGACCCAGGTGTCTGGGGGGGGTCCCACACCCCGAACCCCCCCCTCAAGGGGTCGCAGGTGTCTGGGGGGGGGTCCAGCACCCCCAAACCCCCCCCTCAAGGGGTCCCAGGTGACGGAGGGGGGGTCCCACACCCCCAACCCCCCCCCAAACCCCCCCTCAAAGGAGACCCAGGTGTCCGAGGGGGGGTCCCACACCCCCAACCCCCCCCTCAATGGGATCCAGGTGTCTGGGGGGGTCCAGCACCCCCAACCCCCCCCCCAAAGGGGTCCCAGGTGGCCGGGGGGGGGTCCCACACCCCCAACCCCCCCCAAAAGGGGACCCAGGTGTCTGTGGGGGGGTCCAGCACCCCCAAACCCCCCCCAAAAGATGACCCAGGTGACGGAGGGGGGGTCCCACACCCCCAACCCCCCCCCAAACCCCCCCTCAAAGGAGACCCAGGTGTCCGAGGGGGGGTCCCACACCCCCAACCCCCCCCCAACCCCCCCCAAAAGGGACCCAGGTGCCCGAGGGGGGGGTCCCACACCCCCAACCCCCCCCCCCCAAGGGGTCCCGGGCATGGGGTGTCCCCCCCCTGACGCCGGGGGGGGGGGGGTCCGCGCAGGTGGGGCGGGAGCAGCGCTGTGCGGGGTCCCTGCTGGGGGGGCCGTGGGTGCTGACGGCGGCTCATTGCTTCTTGGGGGCCCCCCCGCCCCACGCCTGGATCGCCGACCTCGGTACGTGCCCCCCCCCCAAACACACCCCCCCTCCCCCAAAAACCCCCCCCAAAAACCTCCCAAACGCTCCCAAAACCCCCCGGATCCCCCCCCCCCCCCAAAATCGCCTCAAAAACCCCCAACCTCACCCAACCCCCCCCCCCAAAAAAAAAACCAACCCCCCCCCAATCCCCTCAACCCCCCCCCCAAAAACCCCAAACTCCCCCAGCCCCCCCCAAAACCCCCAAAACCCCCCCGAAACCCTCCAACTCCCCCCCCAAACCCCTCTAAACCCCCCCCAAAAAACTCAAGCCCCTCCCAGCCCCCCCAAACCCCCCCGAAACCCTCCAACTCCCCCCCCAAAACCCCTCAAAACCCCCCCACCCCCCCAAAAACGCCCCCCACCCCCCCCAAAAAACCCCAACCCCCCCAAAACCACTCCAAACCCCCCCCGAAACCCCCCCAACCCCCCCCCAAACAAACACAACCCCCCCAAAACCCCTCAAAACCCCCCCACCCCCCTTGAAACCCTCCAACCCCCCCAAAACCACTCCAACCCCCCCCGAAACCCTCCAACCCCCTCAAAACCCCCCCAAACCCCCCCAAAAACCCCAACACCCCCCAAAACCCCTCAAAACCCCCCCCACCCCCCTCCAAAAACCCCCCAAGCCCCCCCGAAACCCTCCAACCCCCCCAAACCCCCCCCCGAAACCGCCCCAACCCCCCCCAACCAAACCCAACCCCCCCAAAACTCCTCAAAACCCCCCCAACCCCCCCCAAAAACCCCAACCCCCCCCAAAACCCCCCCAAAACCCCCCGAAACCCCCCCAAACCCCCCCCAATAACCCCAACCCCCCCAAAAACCCCTCAAAACACCCCCAACCCCCCCAAAACCCTCCAACCCCCCCAAAACCACTCCAAACCCCCCCCGAAATCCCCCCCAAACAAACCCAACCCCCCCCAAAACCCCTCAAAACCCGCCCAACCCCTCCCCAAAAACCCTCAACCCCCCCCCACCCCCCTCCAAACCCCCCACAAGCCCCCCCGAAACCCCCCCACCCCCTCCGAAACCCCCCCCAAAACCCCCCCAACCCCCCCCCGAAACCCTCCAACCCCCCCAAACCCCCCCCCAAAACCCCTCAAAACCCCCCCAACCCCCCCCGAAACCCCCCCACCCGCTCCGAAACCCCCCCAAAACCCCACCAACCCCCCCCGAAACCCCCCCACCCCCTCCGAAACCCCCCCCAAAACCCCCCCCACCCCCCTCCACAAGCCCCCCAACCCCCCCCGAAACCCCCCCACCCCCTCCGAAACCCACCCCAAAACCCCCCCA